>NC_091177.1:23147101-23154601 GCF_040958095.1 Procambarus clarkii
TATAAAGCTACTTACAAGTTAATTCCTGTCTAGTTAAAATTATTATATAAACTCTCACAAACTTGTAAGGAGTTTATCAGTGGGATAACTATCTCTATACAGTCCTCTTGCTTAAATAATTTAATAGAAAGTTCAACATAAATAATTAAAATAAAATCCCACTGGTAAATTTCCCAGAACATTATTGCTAGGGATGTGATTCGTTCATATTACAAGACATAATTATTATCACTTAATTTGTATTAAGCAATTCGTGGCTCAATTTTTACAAATGTGTAGCTAACTGTTGTTTTTCTCTTGTTTTGTAACCTACAACCAGGTGTCTGCTGGAAAACTTGCGGTCTGTACACACGACTAGCTGTTACTTCTCAACCAAATAATTAAAAATACAATGTACTGTATCCTAAACAAATTAAATTAATTTGAATACAAATGAAGAAAAAATAAAATACCTTCTCGTGAGAAATCTTCGCCAATCATCGAATTCACCAGCCTATTTCCTGATATTACAATGTAATGGGTGTTACTTCTAAGCTTATTGAAGCTTTCAGACAGTTCCTCCATACTGATGTATTGAATGCGCTTGTACCTTTCCAAGTCGGCTATATCTCTTAATATGCCACTCCTAGAGTTCTTAATAGAGTAAAAGAAAAAATTGATTTCATGCAAACAATTTTAGCCAGAATGCACTACTTAGCCTACTATGAAAGGATCGGTTTACCTAATAAGCAGTTTTCCTAAATTTATAAAAAAAAAATTATGAAATGATAGCTTTCCATTATATTATATAGGATTAAATTCGTTTTAATTTAGGTTAGGTTATGATAGGTTAGGTTAAGGTAGGTTATGACGGGTTAGGTCGGTTTGGAAGTATTTTTGTTTTAACTCAAATTAAAAAAAAAATATTATATATTAATGCTCTATTTTTTCATAAGAATTTTTTTAAGATATAACTTTAGGAAAACTCGGCTTATTAGGCAAACTGGGTCTTTCATAGTAGACAAAGTAGTGCATTCTGGCTATTAGGAACGACATTATATATACATATATAATTGTATTTATTTTTATTTTATTTATATATATTTGTTTGTGTATGTTGTTTTGGTAGTAGTCTTTCTTGTAAACATGTTAAATATGACCCAAGAAGAAAGATTAATAATTCTAACACGAACTTTCTCTTATGTTTCTTTTTACTGTCGATGGTAATTGAAAAATAAATTCTCAAATTTATTTTTATTTTTATTCTGACGCGACGCTTGAACACGCTTCGTAATAACTTATTACATTTTTAAAGACTTTAGTTTACACACGTGTAACCTGAAAACACTGAACAAAGTTTTACTTAATGCTAACATTGTTGTTGTTGTTGTTGTTTCAGATTTAGCTACTCAAAACAAAGTGTCCATGTAGCACGGGCTATGGTGAGCCCTTAATTGAGTTAGGTTATACACGATAACCTTGTTTCTGTGATATTTGGGTCTAAGTTTAAAATAGAGGGGATTTCTCCTTTTTCCTTGTTTATTTATCGCTTATGTTTTAGTGCACTGGTTTTAATCTTGTTTTATTAACATTATCTTGGTGGCGGATGTAGATGCAAAATGGTCACTAAAGAGTTCCATTCCTCAACGGCTTTTCTAATCATTGTAGTCGCGGTGGAATGTGCATCTAATGCAGCTGCTGTCGTTGGATTAATGTTGAGTTTGATGCGCAGGGCTTCAGTAGCTTCACATTCCAGTAAGTAGTGCAATAGTGGCGCCTCTGCTTCTGTTTCACAAAAGTGACTTTTTAACTATTGGGTTCATTACCTCCCAGCAGCACTTGTAACCAAGTCTGAGTCTGTGTATGGCTACTGCAATGTCTCTGGATATCTTTTTGCCAGGCTTGAAAGAGTGACCAGTGGCTTGTTCGTACCATATCGCAATGGATCTTCCTTCCGCTACTTTGGCTCTGTGGCGACTTTTGATAGTTGAGAATATTTTCTTCTTGATTTGCTTCTTAATCTGTGAGAAACTTGGAGGTATTTGAACCTGTACAACAAGTAGAGCAGTGGCAGTTTTTGCTAGCGAGTCTGCCTTTTCATTACCATCTATGCCAATGTGACTTGGTATCCAATTTAGGGTGATTGACAGCCCTCGATTATGGGCTTCTTTTCCTAAATGTTGAATTTCTGTGAGGAGTTGTATATTATCTCTGTGCTGACTGGATAACAATGCCTGGAGCGAAGATTTAGTCTAAATACTAGAGGCACCCTTCTTGAGCTTTGATGGGCACATATATAAGCAAGTAGATGGGGTCGCCATGGGTTCTCCCGTAGGTGTCCTGTTTGCAAACTTCTACATGGGTACCATCGAACAGAAGGTCTTAGTTGACATGAACTTGAAACCTGCCAATATACTACAGGTATGTTGAAATTTTTACACAGGTACCTGATGTCAGACGTCTGAAGGAGGCATTCGAGCAGAATTCTGTGTTGAGTTTCACTTACGAGATGGAGAAGGATGGGAAGCTGCCCTTTCTAGATGTAACAGTCATGGAAAGGAGTGGACTGCAAGGCACTACACATCAAAAAGTTATCACCAGCAATCGACAGCCAATTAATGCACAACTATAGTCTACCCACTTTAAGACTCCGCACCAATATAGAAGCATCAAGAGGAAGTATGGGCCAATAGGCCGTTTGCAGTTACTTCCATTTTTCCCTCTCATTTATCCAATTTATACCCATTGCCCAGTGTCTTATGTTGGTCAAAAGTTTGTTCACCTCATCCAAAACTGTTGCAACATATCACCTCACCCAAATGAGAGTATATAAGACAAGCTGTTCAGTGTTAGCAACGGGCTCACCATAGCCTGTGCTACTGGAACTTATTGTTCTGAGTAGCGAATCTTAAACAACAACAGTGTTAGCATTAAGGAAAACTCTGTTCAGTGTTTTCGGGTTACAGTTGTGTGTGTAAACTAAAGTCTTTGAAAATGTAAAGTTATTATGAAACGTGTTTAAGCGTCGCGTCAGACTAGAAATAAAAATTAATTTTGGAGAATTGATTTTTCAATTACCATCGACAGTAAAAAGAAACACAAGAAATATTGAGAAAATTCGTTAGAATTATTGATCTTACTTTTTCGGTTATATTTAAAAACGTTTTATATATAATATATATATGCAAACAAACTTGAATGGTCATCCATGCCAATATGCAACTGAAAACTCCACACCCCAGAAGTGACTCGAACCCCAGACAGCCACGAGCACTATGTAAATGGCGTACATGGTACCTTACCCACTTGTCCAACCGTGACCGTGGAAAAGACGTTGGTAGCCGAGGCTATATCCCCAACGCCCTGACGGCACTTGGTGGTAAGTTGGACATGCTTATTTCATCGAATCACCTTAGTTTGTGGGGCCTTGTGAGCAACACAAGTGCGAATCGGCTTGAATGGTCCCCAAGCCAATATGCAACTGAATATTGAAAATTCTTATTTTCAAAGACAGATTTACACATTTCATGCTTATATTAGTTTTGAGTGAGGTGATATGACACAAATGTTTTTGGGTGAGGTGACAAAACACGAATCAATGGGAATATATTGCATATGAAAACATTCGAATGAAAGTAACTACAGAAGGCCTATTGGCCTATATATTCTTTTGCTGCTTCTATGTTGGTTCAGGGTATTGAAGTGGGTAGAATATAGTTAACTGGCTTTTGATTGCTTGTGTTGACTTTGTGTAAGGCCTCGCTGATGTCGAGTCTCCTGCTATCGCTGTATCTATCGATGATTTCTGTGTTGCTTCTCAAGATTTCTCTGGTGATGGTCTGGTTGTGAGAGGAAATTATATGTTCGTTGATGGAACCCTGTTGTTTGATCATTGTTAATCGCCTAGAAAGAGATGTTGTTGTCTCGCCTATATACTGAGATCTTTGGGGCTTACAGTCCCCAATTGGGTATAGATGACGTTGGTTTCTTTCAAGGCGTTCTGTATGTTGTTTGGGGAGCTTTTTATGAGTAGATTGGCCGTTTTCTTGTTTTTGTAGTAAATTGTCAATTGTATTTTCTGATTTTCTGAATTTTTTTCTGATTTTGAGTCTGTAGGGATAACGTTCAAAATTAATATCTTTCAGGACACTTTCCTCCATTTCATGACCGTCGAAAAGAAGTTCATATAAAACAGTGTAATAGGGGTACAAGTGTTGTGTTAGTGGATTCTTCAGAGGTTGCATGGTGTTTCACATTTATTTTTATGACATCTTCAACATAACCGTTAGAGAAGCCATTGTTGACTACGACCTGCCTTACCCTACAGATTTCTTCATCGACTTGCTTCCATCCAGAGCTGTGACTGAGAGCTAGGTCGACGTAAGCGTTGACAACCCTCCTCTATTACCTCTCTGGGCAGTCGCTATTGGCATTAAGGCACATGCCTATGTTTGTTTCCTTAGTGTAGACTGCAGTGTGGAAGCTACCATTCCTTTCCGTGACTGTTACATTTAGAAAAGGCAGCTTCCCGTTACTCTCCATCTCGTAAGTGAGACTTTACACCGAATTTTACTCGAATGCCTCCATCAGCTGCTGCAGACATCTGACATCAGGTACCTGCATAAAAATGTCAACATACCTGCAGTATATGGCAGCTTTCAGATCCATATCAACTAAGACCCTCTGCTCTATGGTACCACATAGAAGTTCGCAAACAGGACACCTACGGGAGAACCCATGTCTACCCCATCTACTTGTTTATACATGTGCCTGTTGGGACTCAAGAAGGGTGCCTCTTTAGTGCAGGCTTGGAGTAGCTTTCTCAGTATGTTTTCTGGTATGTCAAGAGGAGTACAAACCGGATCACGATACACACTGTCCACTATCATCCCGATTGTTTCATCCACATTTACGTTGGTAAACAGCGACTCCACATCCAATGACACTCTTATCCCTGTGGCCCGCGCTCCCTGCAGTAAGTCAACGAATTCTTGACATTCCCATACGCATAACCAGGTTTGTATTCCCCAATAACCTTTGGCAGGTGGAGTTCGGATTTCTTGACATTCCCAGTTACAGTCACTCTGTTTACCTTCGCTTTCAATTTGGCTGTAGTGTCCTTCGTTACCCTTTGGAATTTGGTTTCGTCGGAGAATATGAGGTTCATTTTTGCCAGATATTCGTCTTTTTTAAGAATAACGTATATCGGCGACTTCCCAGCAAACAATTTAAAATTTCCACAACGTTCCGGGAAAGTGTTGAAAAGGATTGGAAACGTTTGTTTTCACGAATTAGATGCGTTTTGTGTGGAATTAAATAGGTTTCCAAAACTTAACCAAAACCTACGAACCTAACCCTAGTTTGAAACTTTTGGACCCCTTTTCTACCCTAATTTGAAACTTCGTGACCCCTTTTGTACCTCATTTGAAACTTTGTGACACCTTTTATAAAGTGTTTAAAGTTAAAATGCTCATATATGAATAAAATAGGAAATATAAAAATATGAAAATATATTTCTACATTTGGTAAAATAAAGCATCATAATAAAGGTGAGTTCATCATTTTTATTCATTTATCATTTGTATTAGCGTTGTGTAGTGGCATGGTGTAGTAGCCTGGTGCAGTGGCGTGTTGTAGTGACGTGGTGTAATAGCCTGGTGTAATAGCATAGTGTAAAATAAAGCATCATAATAAAGGTGGGTTCATCATTTTTATTCATTTATCATTTGTATTAATGTGGTGTAGTGATGTAGTAGCCTGGTGTAGTGGCGTAGTGTAGTAGCATGGAGTGGTAGCGTGGTGTAGTAGTCTGGTGTCGTGGCGTGGTGTAGTAGCCTGGTGTAGTGGCATGGTGTCGGCGTGGTGCATGGTGTAGTGGTGTGGTGTAGTAGGTTGGTGTAGTGGTGTGGTGTAGTAGGTTGGTGTAGTGGTGTGGTGTAGTAGGTTGGTGTAGTAGCCTGGTGTAGTGGCGTGGTGTAGTGTCCTGGTGTAGTGGTGTGGTGTAGTGGCGTGGTGTAGTAGCATGGAGTGGTAGCATGGTGTAGTAGTCTGGTGTCATGGCGTGGTG
The DNA here is from genome assembly GCF_040958095.1 of Procambarus clarkii. Lineage (NCBI taxonomy): Eukaryota > Metazoa > Arthropoda > Malacostraca > Decapoda > Cambaridae > Procambarus > Procambarus clarkii. Next base: position 23,153,148 of record NC_091177.1, read on the forward strand.
TAGTATTGTGGTGTAGTAGCATGGTGTAGTAGCCTTGTGTAGTAGTGTGGTGCAGTAGCGTGGTGTAGTGGCATGGTGTAGTTGCCTGGGGTAGTGGCATGGTGTAGTAGCCTGGTGTAGTGGTGTGGTGTAGAAGCCTCATGAAGTGGCGTGGTGTAGTGGCATGTAGTAGCCTAGAATAATGGTATGTAGTAGCCTAGAATAGTGGCATGCTGTAGTACCATGGTTTCTTGAGATTATCTTGAGATGACCAGGCCTCCACCCCCAGGAAGCAGCCCGTGACAGCTGACTAACATCCAGGTACCTATTTTACTGCTAGGTAACAGGGGCATAGGGTGAAAGAAACTCTGCCCATTGTTTCTCGCCGGCTCCTGGGATCGAACCCAGGATCACAAGTCCAGCGTGCTGCCCGCTCAGCCGACCGGCTCCCTAGTAGTAGGGAGTAGGTGTAGTAGCTTGGTGTAGTGGTGTAGTGTAGTGGCGTTATGTAGTAGCCGGGTGTAGTACAGTGGTGTAGTAACCTGGTGTTGTGGCATGGTGTAGTGGTGTGGTTAGTAGGCTGGTGTAATGGCGTGGTGTAGTAGCGTGGTGTAGTGGCGTGTAGTAGTGTGGTGAAGTGGTGTGTAGTAGCCTGGTGTAGTTGCGTGGTGTAGTGGTGTGGTGTAGTGATGTGGTGTAGTAGCCTGGTGTAAAAGCTTGGTGTAGTAGCATGGTGTAGTGATGTGGTGTAGTAGCCTGGTGTAGTGGCATGGTGTAGTAGCCTGGGGTAGTGGCGTGGTGTAGTGGCCTGGTGGAGTGGCGTGGTGTAGTAATCTGGTGTTGTGGCATGGTGTTGGAGGTGGCAGCGGTGGTGTTGGAGGTGGCAGCGGTGGTGTTGGGGGTGGCGGCTGTGGTGTTGGGGGTGGCCGCGGCGGTGGTGTTGGGGGAGGCGGCGGTGGTGTGGGAGTGGTGTTGGAGGTGGCGGCTGTGGTGGTGGCGGCTGTGGTGTTGGGGGTGGCCGCGGCAGTGGTGTTGGGGGAGGCGGCGGTGGTGTGGGAGTGGTGTTGGAGGTGGCGGCTGTGGTGGTGGAGGTGGCTTATTAGGCAAATCGGGCGTTGCATAGTAGGCTGAGAAGTGCGTTCTGGCTACTAGGTACGACATATATATATATATATATATATATATATATATATATATATATATATATATGTATATATATATATATATATATATATATATATATATATATATATATATATATATATATATATATATATATATATATATATATATATATATAAAATATGGTAGATGGGGTTCAGGGAGTTCTTCTACTCCCCAAGCCAGGCACGACTTGTGAGAGTTTGGTCCATCAGGCTGTTGCTTGGAGCGGCCCGCAGGCCCACATACCCACCACAGCCCGGTTGGTCCGGCACTCCTTGGAGGAATAAATCTAGTTTCCTCTTGAAAATGTC
>NC_091177.1:23164601-23166983 GCF_040958095.1 Procambarus clarkii
GGGTTCTGTGAATGTGGAATAATTAGTCAAGACAGTGGGAGGAGTACCATTATATTGCTTCAGGAGGTTGACGTGGCACAGCTGGGTCTTCCGCCGCCTATCTGGAGTCTCTATGACGTATGTGTTGTTGCTTCTGCACTCTTTGACGCAGTAGGGTCCTGAAAATCCGTTTTGTAAAGGTGAACCTGGGATAGGGAAATAAGCAAGGACGAAGTCTCCCGGCTTGAATTTTCTTACTTTGCTGGTCTGGTCGTAATGAGTCTTCATTCTCACCTGGGCTTTCAATAGATTATCATGAGCAAAGCGGTGGACTCTCTCTAGAATGTGTTGAAGGTTTTGAAGAAACTGGGGCACATTCTGATGCTCACTGAAGGTGGCATCTCTGAGAGAGTCTTTGAAAGCCTTAAGGGGAGTACGGCACTTACGGCCGTAGAGCATCTCATAAGGAGATACTCCTAGGGACTCATTGGGGAGACTTCTGAAAATACACATTATTAGGTCAATCTGCTTATCCCAATCCTTTGAGGTTTCACTACAAAACTTTTTCAAGAGTGCTTTGATGGTCTGATGACTACGTTCAAGAGAACCCTGTGAAGCAGGATGATAGGGGCTGGACAATACCTGTTTGATGTTGAACTCCTCCAGTGTCCTTTTGAAGAGATCACTGGTGAAGTTGGTGCCACAGTCACTTTGAATCTCCCTGGGAAATCCGTATTGAGTGAAGATCTTCAATAGATGTTTGATAACCGTAGCAGCCGTGATGTTCTTCACTGGAACTGCTATGGGAAATCTGGTGGTAGGACACAGGATGGTTAGGATGTAGGCGTTACCTGAACTGGTCCGAGGTAAAGGACCAACACAGTCTATTATGAGTCTGTGGAAAGGTTCCGCAGGCACCTGTATGGGAATCAGTGGTGCTCTGGGAATGGAGACGTTCGGTTTGCCTGCCATCTGACATGTATGACACTGTTTTACGTACTGTTTGACGTTGTTTACCATACCTGGCCAGTAGTAGTCTTGACGAATCCCATGGTAAGTCTTGTTGAAGCCGTAGTGGGAGAATGCTCCGTGGGCCAGGTGTAGAATAGTGGGCCGCAGGCTGGTGGGAATCACAAGTTGTTCGGTGTTGGCCCAATCGTCCTCCTCCTTCAGTTTACTGGGTCTATATCTGCGGTAGAGCAAGTCGTTCTCTAGGAAGAACCCAGGAATACTGTCGGGTTGAGTCTCAGCCTGGAAAAACAATGGTGTTAAAGTAAGATCTTCCCTCTGCAACTTACGGAACTCCAACTTGGTCAGATGCGGGGGTAGTTTCTGAGGGTCTTGAGGGACAGCGGTAGCAGTAGAGTCAGCTGGCTGAGGACGTGCGGCTTGTGCACGGGTGGTCACGAGAACCGGAGGAGAAACTTCATCACTCTCTTGAACCTCTGCTGGAACATACTCGAGAATAGGATTTATTGGCACAGAGTTACACACCTGGGGTTTGTTCATGACGATCAGGTTGGTCGGTTGCAGGTCTTCTGCCAAGTCGTTGCCTAGGAGAAGTTGCACTCCAGGCATGGGAAAAGGCTTTTCCCTGACGGCGACTTGGACTTCCCCGTTCACGTAGGGACAATCCAGGTGGACTCTGGCGAGAGGGTATGGAGTAGTAGCAGTGAGGTCAGTGATGAAGACCGTTTCCCCGGTGTAGACTATGTTGGGCACAGCCGACTTCAAGATGATCGATTGTAGAGCCGCTGTGTCCCTCAAGATCTTCAATTTGAAACGTCCCTCCGGATTTGAACCGTTGGCAGAGACAGTTCCAGTATACAGGTGGTTACTGAAAAGAGAAAGATCATTAACATCAACACCAACATTCATCACAGGCTTACCGGACTTAGGAGGAGTTGGTTTGGGTCGTTGTTGGTCAGTGGTTCCCTTGTATTGAGACTTACCACACTTGTCTATGGTATGTCCATAGAGTCTACAATACTTGCAGTACAGTTGTGAACCAGCTTGATCGGGGCTCACCTTCTCGTAACTGTACCACGACTTCTTACTGGAGGATGGTTCAGGTGTCAGCCGGTGGATGAGGCTGTAAGTGTCAGCCGACTTAGCACACTTCAGGTAGTCGGTTTCTTCTTTATCTGCTAAGTAGAGGCGGACAGGAGGCGGCACACGTCTCAAGAATTCTTCAACAAGCATCAGGTTGACGAGTTCTGTAAAAGTAGAGACATGTGCTGCTTCCAGCCATTTCATGAAATACCTCCGTTTCGTGTTAGCAAACTCGAGGAAGGTAGTGGTACTTGCCTTCAGGTGGTCACGGAATTTCCTTCTATAACTTTCAGTAGAGAGGAGGTAGGCGTCCAACACTGCTTGTTTCAGAGTGTAGTAGTCATTCTCAGA
>NC_091177.1:23172483-23194983 GCF_040958095.1 Procambarus clarkii
GGCACACGTGAGGAACACAAATGCGAACAAGCCTGAATGGTCCCCAGGACTATATGCGAATGAAAACTCACACCCCAGAAGTGACTCGAACCCATACTCCCAGAAGCAACGCAACTGGTAACTACAGGGCGCCTTAATCCGCTTGACCATCACGGCCGTCAAAAGGAAGTGATAGCCGAGGCTATTTGAGCCACTTCCCCGACGGCAACTCGGATGGTAATCTTGGGCATAGCATTTCACCAAATCACCTCATTCTTTGGGGCACACGTGATTAAGGCGTGGTCAATTAGATTTGGTCAAGCGGATTAAGGCGCCCTGTAGTTACCAGTTGCGTTGCTTCTGGGAGTATGGGTTCGAGTCACTTCTGGGGTGTGAGTTTTCATTCATATATATATATATATATATATATATATATATATATATATATATATATATATATATATATATATATATATATATATATATATATATATATATATATATATATATATATATATATATATATATATATGTCGTACCTAGTAGCCAGAACGTACTTCTCTGCCTACTATGCAAGGCCCGATTTGCCTAATAAGCCAAGTTTTCATGAATTAATTATTTTTTGACTACCTAACCTACCTAACCTAACCTAACCTAACCTAACTTTTTTGGTTACCTAACCTAACCTAACCTATAGAGATAGGTTAGGTTAGGTTAGGTAGGGTTGGTTAGGTTCGGTCGTATATCTACGTTAATTTTAACTCCAATAATAAAAAATTAACCTCATACATAATGAAATGGGTAGCTTTATCATTCCATAAGAAAAAAATTTGAGAAAATATATTAATTCAGGAAAACTTGGCTTATTAGGCAAATCGAGCCTTGCATAGTAGGCTGAGAAGTGCGTTCTGGCTACTAGGTACGACATATATATATATATATATATATATATATATATATATATATATATATATTTATATATATATATATATATATATATATATTTATATATATATATATATATATATATATATATATATTTATACAGTATATATATATTTATATATATATATTTATATATATATATTTATATATATATATTTATATATATATATATGTCGTACCTAGTAGCCAGAACGCACTTCTCAGCCTACTATGCAAGGCCCGATTTGCCTAATAAGCTAAGTTTTCATGAATTAATGTTTTTTTGACTACCAAACCTACCTAACCTAACCTACCTTTTTCGGCTACCTAACCCAACCTAACCTATAAAGATAGGTTAGGTTGGTTTAGGTAGGGTTGGTTTAGGTTCGGTCATATAGCTACGTTAATTTTAACCTCAATAAAACAAAATTGACCTCATACATAATGAAATGGATAGCTTTATCATTTCGTAAGAAAAAAATTAGAGAAAATATATTAATTCAGGAAAACTTGGCTTTTTAGGCAAATCGGGCCTTGATTAGTAGGCTGAGAAGTGCGTTCTGGCTACTAGGTACGACATATATATATATATGTAATATATATATTTTTTTTATGTGTGTGTGTGTGTGTGTACTCACCTAATTGTGCTTGCAGGGGTTGCACTCTGGCTCTTTGGTCCCACCTCTCAACTGTCAATCAACAGGTGTACAGGTTCCTGAGCCTATTGGGCTCGATCATATCTACACTTGAAACTGTGTATGGAGTCAGCCTCCACCACATCACTTTCTAGTGCATTCCATTTGTCAACTACTCTGACACTACAAAAGTACTTGCTAATATCTCTGTGGCTCATTTGGGCTCTCAGTTTCCACCTTTGTCCCCCCTCCCCGCTCAACTCGTTGTTGCCGTGAGGGGGGCTTCGTGGGCGGCTGCCGGAGTGTGATGCTCCTTGGGACACTCCTCTGTCCTTTTCTAGCCTTGTGCTCCTGCTGCCGTCCTCTCCAGTTCTGCTGAGCACCTTTTCCTTTTCCTTCTGTTTCGTTTTTCTTCCCCCTCTTCTCCTATCTGCTTGCCGTTTCCTGCCGACCTTTTGCTTGTTCTGGTTCTTCCCTTGGAATTCTTCTATTTTGACGCCGGGGAGCTGGAGGAGGCATACTCTTGCACCCGTAGAACTGTAGTACCCGACGTCGAGAGCGAGGGGAACCTTTTATTGTCAATCCCCCTTTCGTCACTGAACCCCATCTCGACGGACTGTCGGTTCTTAAGATGGCGTTCGTGGTGCGTATACTCACGACGCACCCCTTGGAGGCCCCGGCAAGATCGGCGATAGCTTCTTGTTGGGTGTCCTGCGTCTAATTGTGGCTCGATGGTGGGTGTGGGGGCACATTCGTGAATGAATTTTCTTTTTCGTAATGATGATGACCCCTGTTTCGGCTGTTTCTGCTTTACCTTCTCAGGCTCGTGGGGTGGGCGACCAAGCCCCCAAGTCGGTCCGTGTTGGAAGACCGGGTTCTGTAGCCTCGGCTACATTGGGCCCCGACCTTGCTCCTCCTTTGGCCTCTCTGACTCCTTCCCCTGGCTCCCCTCCCTCCTCTGTGGTTGGGTCGAGCCCCAAGCCCCCAGTGGTGACTACTTCGTCCCCTGGCGCGGCTCCATCTCTAGTTGTAACTACTGCGCCTTTTAACCCCTCTCTCTCTCTGGGGGTTCTCACCGCCGTCCTCGTCACGGCCGCCCTCGCTCGATTCCTTCCAGTTCTGCTACCTATCAAGCCTTGTTTGGTCCCGCTTCGTGGGCCAAATATTTTGATCTCCTCCCTCTTGATTCTGCGCCTCCTGACGATTTCTCCCTCCATCGACATCTCGTTGATTCCGTGGATGCCTCCATTACTTTCAACCCCACTCGTCTCAGTACACGTGTCATTGCTGCTCCTTCTCAGGATGCTGCTTCCCGCTTGGCTGCTTTATCCTGCCTTGGCGAGACCCCTGTTCGGGTCTCGAAGAACGCTCAGTTGAATGCCAGTGTTGGCACTATTCTGCTCCCGCCCCATGTTGCGACCGGTGTTCGGGACCTGCGCGACTGCCACGACGATATTCGACATATCCTTGCTGCCCAGGGTCATTCTATTCTCCAGGTGGACACGTTTACTCGTCCCCCTCGTGGTAGTCGCCGTCAACCCCTCCGGTTTGTGAAGATTACCTTTGATGGTAGGACCCTTCCACCCTCTGTCATTCTTGCTGGTGCCAGGTGCTCTGTCCAGGAGTACATTCCTTCTCCTCGGCTCTGTAACAAGTGCTGGAGGTTTGGGCATGGTGCCCTCCGCTGCTCCGGGACTGTCTCTCTCAGTCCTTTGTGTGGTGGCGAAGGTCACTCTAAGTCGGAGTGCACTTCTCCCCAGGCTCGTTGCCTCAACTGCGGTGAGGCCCATCCTACCTTCTCCCGTGCGTGTGTCCATTACAAGCTTGAGGCAGCCGTCCTCAACTTGAAGCACCGGGAGCGTTTATCTTTTCCCGAGGCGAGACGCCAGGTTTGCCGGCTCCCGCCTTATGCTAATATCTCTCATGCTCGCGTGTTGCGCTCTTCCTCTCCTCGTTCTTCCCACCTTCCTCAGACTCACAACCGTCTCCGGGCCTTGGACCCCTGATACGCCCACTGCCCCCTCCTCTGTTACTTTAGGTTCTCTCCTGAAGGATCCACATCCTGGTCCTCTGTCTGGGGTTCCCCTTCCTTCTACCCAGTCTGTCTTGTCTCCTGTGTCTTCTTCCTCGTCTCCCTCCGTTCCTCCTTCCCATCCTTCCCCTCCGTCTCTTGACTCTCCCCGCCGCCTGTCGGTGTGGGTTGATGTCCATCGCTCTCCAAACGGCCGTCATGTGTGCTCTCGTTCAGCTTCTCCTGTTGAGACGCTAGAATCCGTTGCCCAGTACGTGGTTGCTGGGACACCTGTCTCTTTAAGTCAGAAGCGTAAGCCTGGCTCCTCTCCTTCCTCCTCCCCGGTGGGTAAGAAGGTTTCGCTTTCTTCCTCGGCCCCTTGTTCTGCCTCTCTCGCTTCTTCCCCTCCTATTTCGGTGGTTGCGCCCCCTGTTCCTGCTATGGAGGTTTCTTTAGGCCCCGCTTCCCTCTCGGTTGCTGCCCTTGCTGAGGTGCGCTCCCCTCTTTCTACCCCCCCTCTTCCTGCTGCTGTCCTTGACTGCTCCTCTCCGTTGTCTCCTCCTCCTCTGGACTAATGATCTGTTCTCCCGTTTCCTTCCCTCCGTCTTTGCTCAGTTTACCCATGCCCCCTAACTCTGACTTTGCTGACCCTGATATTCTTTAACGTGCTCTGTTGCTCTTTCGCCTTTGTTTCTTCCTTGTTCTCTGTTTTTGTCCTTTCTCTTCTCGTCGTTGTCCATTCTTCAATGGAACGTTCGAGGTTATTACGCCAATTTCCTCGAACTCCAACTTCTGATTTCGCGGTTTTCGCCCCTTTGTGTCTGTCTCCAGGAGCCGATGCTTGGTGCTCGTCCTGGTCGTTTTCGTGGCTATTCTTTCCCCCCCCCCCCCAGCCGTTGCTGGGGCTTCTAATTCTTCTGCTCTCTTGATTCGTGCTGATGTTCCCTTTGTTCCTTTACTTTTTCCTTCGCCTCTCCATTGTTCTGCTGCTCGTATCTTTGTGGGGAAATGGTACACAGTTTGTTCCATTTATCTCCCCCCGAGTGTCCCGCTCTCTCTTCCTGATTTGAAACACCTCCTAGACTCCTTGCCGGAGCCTGTGCCCCTGCTGGGTGACTTCAATTGTCGTCATTCTCTTTGGGGTGACGTTCTGACGAATACCCGGGGTCGCCTTCTTGAGCCGTTTCTCCTGTCTTCTTCCCTGTCTCTTCTGAATTCTGGTGAGCCCACTCATTTGGACTCTCGGACACGCACCCTTTCTTGTCTTGATCTTTCTCTCTGCTCTTCTTCTCTTTACTTAGATTTCACGTAGCAGGTTCTTGATGACCTCCATGCAAGTGATCATTTCCCCATCCTTGTTTCCTTTTTCTCTTTTCGCCCTTCCCTCTCTTTCCCTAGGTGGCAGTTTGCTAAGGCGGACTGGACCCTATTTACCCTCAGTGCTGCTCTCTCTGACCTCTCCCTTCTGCCTCTCTCTCGCACTCTCCTCCTTTTTCATGACACTGTCTTCAACGCTGCCCTCCGCTCTATTCCTCGCTCTTCCTCTCGGGGTCCACGAAAGTGCGTTCCCTGGTGGAATGCGGACTGTGCTCGGGCTGTCCGCTGTAAGCGTGCAGCCTGGAAGAGGCACCGCCGCAGGCAGACGACCGATTCTTTTCTTTCCTTTCGGAAAGCGAGTGCGGTGGTCCGTAGGGCCATCCGTATGGCTAAACGTGAATGTTGGGCATCTTATGTCTCAACAATTACGTCCGAAACTCCTCTAGCCCAGATCTGGAAGCGTATCCGCAAGATAGCGGGTAAGTTCGTTCCCGATGTTTCACCGGTCCTTCACCTCCATGATACTCTTGTGGCGGACCCGTTGCAGGTCGCTTCCATACTGGGTTCCCACTTTTCTTCTGTTAGCTCTGGTCTTCATCTTTCCTTCTTCGTAAAGATGTTCTTGAGTCTCGTCCTTTAGATTTCTGCACTCGTCTTCAGCTTCCCTATAATGATCCCTTCTCTCTCTCTGAACTTCGTTCTGCCCAGGCCCTCTGCGGTTCTACGGTGGCGGGCTCCGATGGTATTCATTATGAGATGCTTCGCTATCTCCCTCCGTGCACGTCTCAGTATTTACTGAGTCTGTATAACCGGATCTGGGAGTCGTCGTCAGTCCCTGAGGACTGGCTCGATGCCGTTGTCCTCCCTGTTCGCAAACCGGGGTCTCTGGGTACTTCCCCTAAGGACTTTCGCCCTATTGCCCTCACAAGTTGTGTCTGCAAACTCTATGAACGTATGGTTAACGTTCGTCTGATGTGGTTCCTGGAACACCATCAACTCCTCTCCCCTTCTCAATTTGGTTTCCGCAAGTGCCGCAGCACGACAGATGTCCTGGTGAACTTTGAGGTTTATATTCGTACTGCTTTTGCTGCGAAGACCTCCATTGTTGCCGTCCTTTTTGACCTGGAAAAGGCTTACGACACCACTTGGCGGTATCATATTCTATCTCAACTTCATTCTTTTGGCCTACGTGGTCATCTCCCTCTCTTTCTCCGCAGCTTCCTCTCTCGTCGTTCCTTTCGGGTACGCCTTGGTACCGCTCTCTCTGCCTCTTTTTAGCAATACGAAGGTGTGCCCCAGGGTAGTGTTCTGAGCACTACTCTTTTTCTGGTTGCCCTCAATGGTCTTCTTTCCTCTCTTCCTTCAGGTGTCTTCTCCGCTCTCTATGTCGATGATCTTACCCTTTGCTGTCAGGGTGATGATTCGCCTCTCCTTCAGCGCCAGCTTCAACTTGCAATTGATGCTGTGTCGTCTTGGGCCACCGATCATGGCTTCAAGTTCTCTATTTCTAAGACTTGTGCCATGACTTTTACGCGGAAACGGGTTGTTCTTCGTCCCTCTTTGTCACTTTATGGTCATCCCCTTGAGTACAAAGATTCCGCGAAGCTTTTAGGGTTATTCCTTGACACTCGTTTGTCTTGGTCTCCCCATATCTCTTACCTCCGTGTTGAGTGCTCTAAGGCTCTTACCCTCCTTCGGGTCTTGTCCCATACTTCTTGGGGGGCAGATAGGCGCACTCGCCTTGCTTTACATTCCTCTCTCGTCCTGTCTAAGCTCGATTATGTTTGCCCTGCTTACTCGTCTGCTTCTCCTTCTACTCTTCGCTGTCTTGATGCTTTGCACCATACTGGGTTGCGCCTCAGTTCTGGTGCCTTTCGTTCGACTCCCGTCCTTAGCTTGTATGTTGACACTGGCTTCCCGTCTCTCCAAGACCGCCGTGATCGCTACTGTCTTCGCTATCTTGCGCGGTCCTTACAACATCCTTCCTCTCGCCTCTGTCGTGCTTTAACTTTTACCCCTCCTGCGGTTCCTGTTCCTCTTCACCACCTTCCTCTTTCTGTCCGGTTATCTCGCCTACAGGACTCTCTTTCCGTTCGTATTTCTAATGTTTCTCCTCGTGTTGTTCCTTCTTTGCCCCCGTGGAGAGTCCCTCTTCCGCGATTTTGTACATCCTTGACCCGTATCACTAAAGCTTTTACCCCTCCTACGGTTCTAAAACGCCTTTTCCTTGAGCACTTTTCTTCTCACTCCCGCTCCGTTTCTGTCTTCACCGATGGGTCTAAGTCTGCGGACGGTGTTGGCTACTCTGTTGTTTTTCCTGATCGCACTTATGTGTCGCTTACCTCCGGAGACTAGCATCTTTACACCGGAGCTTTATGCTATTCGCTATGCTCTTCGTCTCCTGCTTTCTCGTTGTCAGTCTTCCTTTGTGGTTGTTGTTGAATCTCGTAGTGCCCTCATGGCTCTCGGGTCCTTTAATCCGGTTCATCCAGTAGTTGTCGAGATCCAGCATTGGCTGTTTCTCGTTCACAGTAAATTTAAGTCGGTTGAGTTTTGTTGGGTTCCCAGCCATATTGGTGTGTCTTTAAATGAGCGTGCGGATGCTGCTGCCAAGGAAGCTGTCCGCTCTTCTCCCATCTCTCGCAAGGGCATTCCGTATTCCGACTTTTACCCGGTTATCCATTCCTCAGTCCTTTCCCGTTGGCAGGCTTCTTGGTTGTCTGTTACTGGTAACAAGCTCCGTACTCTTAAATGTTGTGTTTCCTCTTGGCCGTCCTCCTTCCACCGTAACCGGCGGTGGGAAACAGCTCTGGCGAGGTTGCGTATTGGCCATACTCGCTTAACCCATGGTCACTTGATGGAGCGCCGCCCTGTTCCTTTCCGACCGCCCCTCGCGATCACCTGTTCCTCAATTGAATTCTTGGTGACTCGGATACTTTTGATATCGTTCGCCTTATGCGTTTTTGTTCTCGTATTGGCATCCTTGGTGATATTTAGCGCCCTCTGATTATTTTGCGCATTTGATGGTGCTACATAGCCTTCCCGGTTTGGTGCCTTCTTTTGATAATTACTTACTTACTTCTTCTTGAGTCCCCTAAGACAACGTGTGGAAAGTGTGGTGTGGTGTGGTGTGTGTGTGTGTGTGTGTGTACTCACCTATTTGTACTTACCTATTTGTGCTTGCGGGGGTTGAGCTATGGCTCTTTGGTCCCGCCTCTCAACTGTCAATCAACTGGTGACAGTAACAAAGCTATTTCCTGTGTGTGTGTGTGTGTGTGTGTGTGTGTGTGTGTGTGTGTGTGTGTGTGTGTGTGTGTGTGTGTGTGTGTGTGTGTGTGTGTGTGTGCGTGTGTGTGTGTGTATATATGTGTATATTTATTTTAACACTGTGCTTAAAGGGCCTATATATTTAATTACATTTATATTCACATATGGATAACCAAAAATATCCAAGAAGATAGTTATATTTTTTACAGTAATTTGGAGGGTTTTTGCTGCATTCTTTATCAGAAGCAAGGTTACAGAGGTGTCGTCGAGGATGTCCTGGAGGGACTGAATGGGGTGAGAGATGTGTCTGACAGTCAGGAGAGCCATGAGGTTGCCGGCGTAGCTCTGCGTCAACACCACCGTCACCAACCCCCACACTGCCAGCACCACCCGCTCCCACCACCTGCTCCTCTTCGTCACAACGCCTGGTGGTAAAATACTGAAATTAGAGTTTGAATTGGTTTCTATCTTCATTGCTGACAACTAAATAAATAATGTAATCAGTGCAACTGTCACTGCTAAAAACAATAATAATCCCAGTATTAATTTTGTTTTATTTTTATAAATAAAAACAAAGACTTCTGTTGAGCCTCCCTGTAATGCCTCACCCATTCACTGTTGTGAATGGGTAAAAATCCTACATTCACCCAACTGTCCCTGTCTTGAAGATTTCTAAGAGTAGAACAGAGCCCTGTAGAACCCCGATGGTGATATTTCGCCACTCTGAAGTCTCCCCTCCTCACAGTTACTCGCTGTTTCCTGTTGCTTAGATACTCCATTATCCAATGAAGCACCTTTCCTTTCACTCCTGCCTGTTGCTCCAACTTTTGTAACAACCTTTTATGAGGTACTGTGTAAAAGCCTTTTTGACAGTCCAAGAAAATGCAGTCTGCCCACCCTTCTCTTTCTTACCTAATTTGTGTTGCTTGGTCATAGCCTGACAGGCTATTAAACTAGTGAGGCACGATTTACCACCTCTAAACCCATGCTGGTGGTGTGTTACAAAGCTATTTCCCTCCAGATGCTTTGAGCCTTTTCCTCACGATCTTCTCCATCACCTTGCATGGTACACAAGTTAGGGAAACGGGCCTGTAGTTCAGCGCTTCTTGCCTGTCACCCCTTTTGTATATTGGGACTACATTAGCTGTCTTTCAGCTTTCCAGTAGGTCTTCTGTTTCCAGTGACGTGTTATTCACCATAGAGAGTGGCACACTTAGTGCCTCCTCACCTTCTTTCAGTATCCACAGTGAGATTCTGTCAGGCCCAACAACCTTAGTCACATTCAGCTCCAACAGATTCCTTTTGACCTCATGACTGGTGAGGTCAAATTCCTCCAGGGTTGCTCGGTTTACCTCTTGATTTAGTGCAGGTACTTGTTCTTGTTCTATTGTGAAGACCTCCTGGAATCTCTTATTGAGTTCTTCATACACCTTGTCATTCTCTTTGTATCTGTTCTCCCCTTTTTTCAGTTTCATCACTTGTTCCTTCACTGTTGTTTTCCTCCTGATGTGGCTATGGAGCAGTTTTGTTTGGGTCCTAGCTTTACTTGCGATTTCATTTTCCTCTCTGCTTCTCTCCTCACTCAGAGGTACACTCATTTCTGGCTCTCTGGTATTTCTCCCTGCTCTCTGGTGTTCTGTTATTCCTGTAGTTTCTCAATGTTCGGTTGCTACCGTACATTTCTGATTGAACCATGGATTCTTCTGTTGCTTTCCATTTTTCTCTCTATGGGCCGGAATAAATCTGTCTGCAACTTCCTGGCACTTCTGGGTGACATAATCCATCATATCCTGTACAGTCTATTCTGAGTTCTGTTTCCCATGGTATTCCCATTAGGAAGTTCCTCATCTCATCACATTTCCTCCTCGGTAATATAGTCTTTTTCCTTCCAATCCCATCCTTGGATAGGTTATCCCTACCTGTAACAGATAATCAAATGTCAATACACTGTGGTCACTCATTCCTATGGGGGATTCAAATTTGACTTTGCTTATTCATTCGAGGTGAATATCAGGTCGAGTCTAGCTGGTTTGTCATTCCCTCTCATTGTTGTGGGTCCCTTGACATGCTGGCTCAGAAAGTTCCTTGTTGTCACTTCCAAGAGTTTAACTCTCCATGTAGGTCCCCATCCTTCCAATCTATCTTTTCATGGTTGAAATCTCCCATGATTAAGAGTCTGGGTCCATTCCTGCAGGCAACTGAAGCTGCTCTCTATATTATATTAATGGTTGCCATGTTGTGTATGTCGAACTCCTGTCTGGGTCTTTCGTCATTTAATGGAGGGGTTGTAAATGGTTTCCACTGTTATCTTAGGTCCACCCATTTTCATAGTTCCCTTTATGTAATCTGTGAATCCGTCGCAGCCCAGAATTTCCATCTCTTCTAAGCTCCAATCCTTCCTTGAGAGCAGGGCCACTCCTCTTCCCCCTCTCCCTTCCCTCTCTTTCCTTACTGTACAGTAGTCCTTTGGAAACACAGCGTTTGTTATGACCGCTGACAATTTTGTTTCTGTGAGTCCGAGTACATTTGTGTTTTCTTCCTGTGCCCTCTCTGTCAGTTCACTTGTTTTGTTGGTAATCCCATCAATATTTGAGTAAATTACCTTGAAGCTCACTTTCCTATATCCATTTTCACCCACCCTCCCCACAAGTGATTGATGCTGTTCCATGGTCATTGCTACTTAGGTAGGCTCATCCTCCTGTGGGGTAATTACCAGGGGTTCGGGGGGAAGTGGGGGAGGAGGTGGAGGGGGAGGGCATAGAACTTACCCAGGCCTGCTTGGGACAGGATTAATTCCTAGGGGAGAAGGGGCAGTGAGTGCTCGAGGTTGGAAGGCCGGGAGTGCTCGAGGTTCGGGGGCCGGGAGTGCTCAGGGTGAGGGCTCGTCCTCCTGTGGTGTAGTTAACAGGGATTTGGAGGGGGTGGGGTGGGGGATGGAGAACAGAGATCTTGCCTGGGCCTGCTTCGGGCAGGAAGAAGATCAGGGGATGGGAAGCCAGGGGGTACTCGGGGTAGGGAGGGGAGGGTGGATATGGGTGGTATGATAGGCATTGTGTAGGGGCAAGGGGGAATTTGTGCTTGGGGTTGGGATGGGGGGGGCTCCAATAGGGTGGTGAGTTGGGGGTGTTGCAGTCCCATCTGTGGTTCCCGAAATTCTGGATTGGGACTCTACACTCCCCTCTGGGATTGCTGGGTTGGAGGTTGAGGTTCCCTGGCTCCCTTCCCTCAACCTGTGCATTTTCCTTGCATCTGCTGCCTGTATTATCTCTTCCCTGGTCGTGTCCCTCCAAAGGCATTCCTTTCCGTAATTCCCTACATATTTCGTTTGCTCTTTTTTACTAGGATGTCCGCTTTGATGGACTCGTTTCTGAGTAATACCTTGATCAACTGATCTTTGTCTTTGCTGAACTGGCCAATGTCTTTTTCAGCCCCTTCCATTCCTATATCCTTTAGTATCTCTGACACTGCAACTTTGTCCGTAGTCCTCCATTCTTCTCTTGTATAACTTTCTTGTTGCTTAATACCTACCACTACTACAGCCCTATTTCTTTCCATTAGCTGGCTCGTGTATCTAGGTGCCTCCTGTGAGGTTATTGCCTTCATTACTACTTCCTTGACTGTGAGCATGGCCTTTGGGAACATCTTCAGCACGTCAGAAAAAGTGGCCTCCATTGTAGGGGTCCCTGCATTGCTACATCCCTTGTTACCCGGATGTTGGTTGCCTGGGCCAGTCTGAGCAGGGCCTGGTTTTAGATTTTATATCTTCTTTTGCATTGCACTTAGTTCATTCTGAAATTTACTTATGGTTTCACTCATGTCCTTCAATTCCCCACTGATTTCCCTCCATCCACGAGCATTCATCTCCATGCATGACTCTTCCTGTTTCTCTCCTCCACCTGTGATCTGTTTTCCTACCATCCTGCTTGATCCCCTTTTTTTTTTGTTCCTTAGGGTTAGTGTTAGTCAATACTAACACTAGTCTGTACTCACTTAGTTGTACTCACCTAGTTGTGCTTGCGGGGGTTGAGCTCTGGCTCTTTGGTCCCGCCTCTCCACCATCAATCAACAGGTGTACAGGTTCCTGAGCCTATTGGGCTCAATCATATCTACACTTGAAACTTTGTATGGAGTCAGCCTCCACAACATCATTTCCTAATGCATTCCATTTGTCAACCACTCTGACACTAAAAAAGTTCTTTCTAATATCTCTGTGGCTCATTTGGGCACTCACTTTCCACCTGTGTCCTCTAGTGCGTGTGCCCCTTGTGATAAATAGCCTGTCTTTATCTACCCTGTCGATTCCCTTGAGAATCTTGAATATGGTGATCATGTCCCCCCTAACTCTTCTGTCTTCCAACGAAGTGAGGTTTAATTCCCGTAGTCTCTGCTCGTAGCTCATACCTCTCAGCTCGGGTACTAGTCTGGTGGCAAACCTTTGAACCTTTTCCAGTTTAGTCTTATGCTTGACTAGATATGGACTCCATGCTGGAGCCGCTTACTCCAGGATTGGTCTGACATATGTGGTATATAATGTTCTGAAAGATTCCTTACACACGTTTCTAAAGGCCGTTCTTATGTTAGCCAACCTGGCATATGCTGCTGATGTTATCCTCTTCATATGAGCTTCAGGGGACAGGTCTGGGGTAATATCAACCCAAATGATTCCTTGTATCTGGTCTCCTGCTACCTATGCCTATCTTCATTTCATTACATTTGCTTGGGTTAAACTCTAACAACCATTTTTTCGACCATTCCTGCAGCTTGTCCAGGTCTTCTTGAAGCCTCAAGCTGTCCTCCTCTGTCTTAATCCTTCTCATATTTTTGGCATCGTCAGCTAACATTGAGAGGAATGAGTCTATACCCTCTGGGAGATCATTTACGTATATCAGAAACAGGATAGGTCCGAGTACAGAGCCCTGTGGGACTCCACTGGTGACTTCACGCCAATCTGAGGTTTCACCCCTCATTGTAACTCTCTGTTTCCTATTGCTTAGGTAATCCCTTATCCACTGGAGCGCCCTTCTAGTTACTCCTGCCTGTTTCCCCAGCTTATGCATCAACCTTTTATGGGGTACTGTGTCAAAGGCTTTCCGACAGTCCAAAAAAATGCACTCCGCCCATCCTTCTCTTTCTTGCTTAATCTTTGTCACCTGATTGTAGAATTCTATTAAGCTCGTTAGGCAAGATTTACCCTCCCTGAACCCATGTTGATGAGTTGTCACGAAGTCTCTTCTCTCCAGATGTGTTACTACGTTTTTTCTCACAATCTTCTCCATCACCTTGCATGGTATACAAGTTATGGACACTAGCCTGTAGTTCAGTGCCTCCTGTCTATCACCCTTTTTGTATATTAAGACTACATTAGCAGTCTTCCATATTTCTGGTAGGTCTCCCGTTTCCAGTGATATCTATGCACTTTGGAGAGTGACAAGCAAAGTGCTCCTGCACACTCTTTCAATACCCATGGTGAGATTCTGTCCGGCCCAATAGCTTTTCTCACGTCCAGCTCCAATAGGTGCTTCTTGACCTCATCTCTTTTAATTTTGAACCTTTCCAAGGTCGCCTGGTTTGCTGCCACCCCTTCTAACGCCATGACGTCTTTCTGTTCTATTGTAAAGACCTCCTGGAACCTTTTGTTGAGTTCTTCACACACCTCTTTGTCGTTCTCTGTGTACCTGTCCTCGCCCGTCCTAAGTTTCATCACCTGTTCCTTCACTGTTGTCTTCCTCCTGATGTGACTGTGTAGTAGCTTTGGTTCGGTCTTGGCTTTATTAGTTATATCATTTTCATACCTTTACTCAGCTGCTCTTCTCACACTAACATACTCATTCCTGGTTCTTTGGTATCTCTCTCTACTTTCTGGTGTTCTGTTATTACGGAAGTTCCTCCATGCCCTTTTGTTCAGCTCCTTTGCTTTCATACATTCCCTATTAAACCACGGATTCTTCTGTTGCTTCTCGGATTTTCCCTTTGGGACGGGATGAACCTGTTTACTGCCTCCTAACACTTTTGGATGACATAGTCTATCATATCTTGTACAGACTTATCTTTGAGGTCTGTGTCCCAAGGTATTTCCCTCAGGAAACGTCTCATCTTCTCATAGTTCCTATTTCGGTATGCCAGCCTTTTGTTTCCTAGTTCTTTTTTGGGGGTGATAATTCCTAGCTCTACCAGGTACTCAAAGTTAATACACTGTGGTCACTCATTCCCAAGGGTGCTTCCTACTTAACTTCCCTTATATCCCACTCATTTAGGGTAAATATCAGATCGAGCATGGCTGGTTCATCTTCTCCTCTCATTCTTGTTGGTTCCTTGATGTGCTGGCTTAGAAAGTGTCTTGTTGCCACGTCCAGCAGCTTAGCTCTCTATGTTTCTGGGCCTTCATGCGAATCTCTGTTATCCCAGTCTATTTTCCCGTGGTTGAAGTCTCCCATAATTAGCAGTCCAGATCCATTCTTGCGGGCAACAGAAGCTCTTTGATGTTCTTCCTATCATATTCCTGTCTGAGTCTTCTGTCATTCGGTGGTGGAATATTTATGACTACAACTATAATTTTTTATCTTCTAATTGTTATGGTACCCGCTATGTAGTCACTGAAACCCTCACAGCCCTGAATAACCATCTCCTCAAAGTCCCAGCCATTTCTTACCAGCAGACCTACACCACCACTGCCTCTTACTTCTCTCTCTTTCCTCATAACATAATATTTCTGTGGGAACACTGCATTTATTATGGTTTTCGTTAGCTTTGTTTCTGTGAGTGCCATTATGTCTGGGTTTTCCTCTAGTACCCATTCTCCAAGCTCATTTGTTCTATTTGAAATTCCATCTATATTAGTGTACATTGCCCTGAGGCTCACTTTCCTCTGTCCCTTCTCAAATCGCCTCCTTGGTGAGTGTTCTGCTGGTGGGGAAAGCTGTTCCATGGGTGTGAGGATTTGTGAGGTGGATAACAGGGTCTCAGAGGATACTGGGGTGAGGGGGGGGTCAAGTGAAGGGGGAGGGTCAGGGAGGGTATTGGATGAAAGGAGAGGGAGGACAGGAAGGAAAAGGGGGGACTTGGCAGGAGGAGGGGAGGGTATAAGGTTGGGGATTGGGTGTGGGGGGAGGGAGATTTGGCTGAGCATTTGAGGGGGGCGGGGAGGGTATGGGGTAGGGAAGTTTCTATGCAGAGGAGGGTGGTGGGGTTGCCCTCCCCTCTGGTGTTACTGGGTATCTGGTCGCTCTGTGCTTCTTCCTTGCTTCTGCCACCATAGCTCTCTCCTCCCTCGCCATGTCCCTCTGTAGGAATACTTTTTTTAATTCTCCCACATGTTGCAGGTGGCTTTTCTTTGTGAGAATCATCTCCTTTGTGTTCTCGTTTGCAAACACTATCTTTTACACACGGTCTCGGTCTTTGTTGTACCAGCCTAGCCTGAAAACCTTCTCAATGCTATGCTCAGCCCCTTCCATGTCTAGTGCCTTCAGTATTTTATTCACTGCCTCTTTGTCCTTATCATTCCACTCTGTCCTATTGGAGCCTTACTGCTCTTTAATACCCACATCTACTACTGATCTTTTCCTTTCCAGCAGCTGGCTAGTGGGGCATGCCACTTCCTGTGAGGTGGCTGCTTTCATGGCTCTCTCCATCACTGCAGACATTACTTCAGAGTTATTATTTTTTAGCATTTCTGCAAATGTTGCTTTTATTGTGGCATTCTCTTCCAAAATACTATTACCACCTTCTCCCTGGATGATTTTCTGAGTCTCAGCACCAATTATGTTCTCATTGAGGGCTCTAATCTCCTCTTTTGCTGCTGTCAGCTCTCTTTTCAGGTTGCTTATTTCATTCTTCATTTCCTGCATAATTTCTTGCATCCCATTCTTGATGTCCTCCAGAAACTGGGCGAACATTTCCTTCATTTCGTCACCTTGACTTTTCCCTGTTCCCCTGTTACCTCTAGCTGTCATGCTTGCCCCTCTTACTAGTTGTGCCGTGATAGGATTTGTCAGGAGGGTAGAGCCGGGTGGGGGAGAGAGAGAGAGATTGTGGGAGAGAGGGGTAAGAGTGGGGTGAGAGAGAATGGGTGAGAGAGAGAGAGAGGTGAGAGAGTGGGTTGAGAGAGAGACAAACACACGTGCATGCGTGTGGTTGTGTGTCCGCGCACGTGTGTGTGTTTGTTGTGTGATGGATGGATGGGGGTGATCCGACCCTCTCACTGAGGTGAAAAGAAAGGAGAGGGGGAGGGGGGAGGGGGGAGGGGGAGGAGAAGGAGAGAGAGAGGGAGGAGAAAGGGAGAGAGAGAGAGGGAGGAGAAAGGGAGGAGAAAGGGAGAGAGAGAGGGAGGAGAGAGAGAGAGGGAGGAGAGAGAGAGAGAGGAGAGGGAGAGAGATGGAGAGGGAGAGAGGGAGTGAGGGAGAGAGGGGGAGAGAGAGAGAGAGGGGGGGGGGAGAGGTGTGTGTTTACTAGTTGTGTTTTTGCGGGGGTTGAGCTTTGCTCTTTCGGCCCGCCTCTCAACTGTCAATCAACTGTTTACTAACTACTTTTTTTTTTTTTTTTTTTATTTCCCACCCCACACACACACACACGCCAGGAAGCAGCCCGTGACAGCTGACTAACTCCCAGGTACCTATTTACTGCTAGGTAACAGGGGCACTTAGGGTGAAAGAAACTTTGCCCATTTGTTTCTGCCTCGTGCGGGAATCGAACCCGCGCCACAGAATTACGAGACCTGCGCGCTATCCACCAGGCTACGAGGCCCCTACGAGGTGTGTGTGTGTGTGTGTGTGTATGATCAGGAAAGGGGTGTGTGTGTGTGTATTCACCTAATTGTACTCACCTAATTGTGCTTGTGGGGGTTGAGCTTTGGCTCTTTGGTCCCGCCTCTCAACTGTCAATCAACTGGTGTACAGATTCCTGAGCCTACTGGGCTCTATCATATCTACATTTGAAACTGTGTATGGAGTCAGCCTCCACCACATCACTTCCTAGACCATTCCATATATTAACTACTCTGACACTGAAAAAATCCTTTCTAACGTCTCTGTGGCTCATCTGGGTACTAAGTTTCCACCTGTGTCCCCTTGTTCGTGTCCCACCCATGCTGAAGAGTTTGTCTTTGTCCACGCTGTCAATTCCCCTGAGAATTTTGTAGGTGGTTATCATGTCTCCCCTTACTCTTCTGTTTTCCAGGGATGTGAGGTTCAGCTCCTTTAGCCTTCCCTCGTAGCTCATTCCTCTCAGTTCCAGGACGAGCCTGGTGGCATACCGCAGAATCTTCTCTAACTTTGTCTTGTGTTTAACTAGGTATGGACTCCAGGCTGGAGCTGCATACTCCAGGATTGGTCTTACATAAGTGGTATACAAGGTTCTGAAAGATTCCTTACACAAGTTTCTAAAGGCAGTTCTTATGTTGGCCAGTCTAGCATATGCCGCTGATGATATTCTTTTGATGTGGGCCTCTGGGGACAGGTTCGGTGTGATATCAACCTACAGATCCTTTCTCTCTATTTGACTCTTGCAGGATTTCACTTCCCAGATGATACCTTGTGCTTAGCCTCCTGCTCCCTTCGCCTAATTTCATCACCTTACACTTTCCTGAATTGAACATTAGCAGCCATTTTCTTGATCATTCGTTGTGTGTGTGTGTGTTTGTGTGTGTGTGTGTGTGTGTTTGTGTGTGTGTTTGTGTGTGTGTGTGTGTGTGTGTGTGTGTGTGTGTGTGTGTGTGTGTGTGTGTGT
Organism: Procambarus clarkii; assembly: GCF_040958095.1. Lineage (NCBI taxonomy): Eukaryota > Metazoa > Arthropoda > Malacostraca > Decapoda > Cambaridae > Procambarus > Procambarus clarkii. Next base: position 23,190,337 of record NC_091177.1, read on the forward strand.
GTGTGTGTGTGTGTGTGTGTGCGTGTGTGTGTACTCACCTAGTTGTGTTTGCAAGGGTTGAGCTCTGGCTCTTTGGTCCCGCCTCTCAACCGTCAATCAACAGGTGTACAGATTCCTGAGCCTATCGGGCTCTATCATATCTACACTTGAAACTGTTTATGGAGTCAGCCTCCACCACATCACTTCCTAATGCATTCCATTTGTCAACCACTCTGACACTAAAAAAGTTCTTTCTAATATCTAATAGTGTGTGTGTGTGTGTGTGTGTGTGTGTGTGTGTGTGTGTGTGTGTGTGTGTGTGTGTGTGTGTGTGTGTGTGTGTGTGTGTGTGTGTGTATTCAACTAATTGTGTTTGCGGGGGTTGAGCTTTGCTCTTTCGGCCCGCCTCTCAACTGTCAATCAACTGTTTATACTTTTTTTTCTCCACACCACACACACACACCCCCCAGGAAGCAGCCCGTGACAACTGACTGAGTCCCAGGTACCTATTTACTGCTAGGTAACAGAGGCATTCATGGAAAGAAACTTTGCCCATGTTTCTGCCGGGTGCGGGAATCGAACCTGCGCCACGAAATTACGAGTCCTGCGCGCTATCCACGAGGCTACCAGGCCCCTTGTGTGTGTGTGTGTGTGTGTGTGTGTGTGTACTCACCTAGTTGTGCTTGCGGGGGTTGAGCTCTGGCTCTCTGGTCCCGCCTCTCAACCATCAATCAACAGGTTTACAGGTTCCTGAGCCTATTGGGCTCTACCATATCTACACTTGAAACTGTGTATGGAGTCAGCCTCCACCACATTACTTCCTAATGCATTCCATTTGTCAACCACTCTGACACTAAAAAAGTTCTTTCTAATATCTCTGTGGCTCATTTGGGCACTCACTTTCCACCAGTATCCCCTAGTGTGTGTGCCCCTTGTGTTAAATAGCCTGTCTTTATCTACCCTGTCGATTCCCTTCAGAATCTTAAATGTGGTGATTATGTCCCCCCTAACTCTTCTGTCTTCCAACGAAGTGAGGTTTAATTCCCGTAGTCTCTCCTCGTAGCTCATACCTCTCAGCTCGGGTACTAGTCTGGTGGCAAGCCTTTGAACCTTTTCCAGTTTAGTCTTATGCTTGACTAGATATGGACTCCATGCTGGAGCCGCTAACTCCAGGATTGGTCTGACATTTGTGGTATATAATGTTCTGAAAGATTCCTTACACAAGTTTCTAAAGGCCGTTCTTATGTTAGCCAACCTGGCATATGCTGCTGATGTTATCCTCTTGATATGAGCTTCAGGGGACAGGTCTGGCGTGATATCAACCCCCCAGGTCTTTCTCTCTCTCTGACTCTTGAAGTATTTCATCTCCCAAATGATACCTTGTATCTGGTCTCCTGCTTCCTACCCCTATCTTCATTACATTTCATATGCTTGGGTTAAACTCTAACAGCCATTTGTTCGACCATTCCTGCAGCTTGTCCAGGTCTTCTTGAAGCCTCAAGCTGTCCTCCTGTCTTAATCCTTCTCAAAATTTTGGCGTCGTCAGCAGACATTGAGAGGAATGAGTCTGTACCCTCTGGGAGATCATTTACGTATATCAGAAACAGGATAGGTCCAAGTACAGAGCCCTGTGGGACTCCACTGGTGACTTCACGCCATTCTGAGGTCTTACCCCTCACTGTAGCTCTCTGCTTCCTATTGCTTAGGTTCTCCCTTATCCACTGGAGCGCCCTTCTAGTTACTCCTGCCTGTTTCTCCAGCTTATGCATCAACCTTTTATTGGGTACTGTGTCAAAGGCTTTCCGACAGTCCAAAAAAATGCACTCCGCCCATCCTTCTCTTTGTTGCTTAATCTTTGTCACCTGATCGTAGAATTCTATCAAGCCTTTAAGGCAAGATTTACCCTCCCTGAGCCCATGTTGATGGGTTGTCACGAAGTCTCTTCCCTCCAGATGTGTTACTAGGTGTTTTCTCACAATCTTCTCAATCACCTTGCATGGTATACAAGTTAAGGACACTGGCCTGTAGTTCAATGCCTCTTGTCTGTCACCTTTTTTGTATATTGGTACTACACTAGCAGTCTTCCATATTTCTGGTAGGTCTCCCATTTCCAGTGACTTATTATACACTATGGAGAGTGGCAAGCAAAGTGCTCCTGCACACTCTTTCAATACCCATGGTGAGATTCCGTCCTGCCCAATAGCTATTCTCACATCCAGCTCCAATAGGTGCTTCTTGACCTCATCTCTTTTAATTTCGAACCTATCCAAGGTCACCTGGTTTGCTGCCACCTCTCCTAGTGCCGTGACTTCTCCCTGTTCTATTGTAAAGACCTCCTGGAACCTTTTGTTGAGTTCTTCACACACCTCTTTGTCATTCTCTGTGTACCTGTCCTCACCCACCCTAAGTTTCATCACCTGATCCTTCACTGTTGTCTTCCTCCTGATGTGACTGTTTAGTAGCTTTGGTTCGGTCTTGGCTTTGTTAGCTATATAATTTTCATACCTTTTCTCAGCTGCTCTTCTCACGCTAACATACTCGTTCCTGATTCTCTGGTATATCTCTTTACTTTCAGGTGTTCTGTTATTACGAAAGTTCCTCTATGCCCTTTTGTTCAGCTCTTTTGCTTTCATACATTCCCTATTAAACTACGGATTCTTCCTTTGCTTCTCAGTTTTTTCCTGTCGGGCTGTGACAAACCTGCTAACAGCTTCCTGAAATTTTTGGGTGACATAGTCCATCATGTCTTGTACTGACTTGGTTCCGAGTTCTGTGTCCCAATGTATATCCCATAGGAATTTATTCATCTCTTCATAGTTTCCCTTTCGGTACGCCAGCCCTTTGTTTCCCAGTTCTTTTTTGGGGGTGATAATTCCTAGCTCAGGTACTCAAAGCTCAATACACTATGATCACTCATTCCCAAGGGGGATTGCAACTTAACTTCCCTTATATCCGACTTATTTAGGGTAAATATCAGATTAAGCAAAGCTGGTTCATCCCCCCTCTCATTCTTGTCGGTCCCTTGACGTGTTGACTTAGAAAGTTTCTTGTTGCCACATCCAGCAGCTTAGCTCTCCATGTGTCTGGGCCTCCATGTGGGTCTCTGTTCCCCCAATCTATCTTCCCATGGTTGAAGTCTCCCATGATTAGTAGTCTGGATCCATTCCTGCTAGCCACAGAAGCTGCTCTCTCTATTATATTGATGGTGGCCAAGTTGTTTCTATCATATTCCTGTCTGGGTCTTCTAACATTCGGTGGGGGGTTACATATGACTACTACTATAATTTTCTGTTCTCCAGTTGCTATGGTGCCTGATATGTAGTAACTGAAACCTTCACAGTTCTGAATTACCATCTCTTCGAAACTCCAACCTTCTCTTAGTAGCAAAGCTACACCACCTCCTCCTCTCCCTTCTCTCTCTTTCCTCACTACATAGTAGCCTTGTGGAAACACTGCATTTGTGATGGTTTTCGTTAGCTTTGTTTCTGTGAGTACTATTATGTCTGGGTTTTCTTCTAGTGCCCATTCTCGGAGTTCACTTGTTTTAGTTGTAATCCCATCTATGTTAGTGTACATTGCCTTGAAGCTCACTTTCTTCTGTTCATTTTCTTGTCCCTTTCTTGGCGAGCATTCTGCTGGTGTGGGAAGCTGTTCCGTGGGTGAGAAGATCTGTGAGGTGGTTTCCAGGGGTCTCAGAGGATTTTGGGGTTGGGGTGGGGGTTTAAGGGAAGGGAGGACAGGTAGGGTGTGGGTTAAGGAGATAGGGGAGACATTGAGGATACGGGGGGAGGGGGGAGGAGGGATAGGGAGGGTATGTGTGTGTGTGTGTGTGTACTCACCTAGTTGTACTCACCTAGTTGTGCTTGCGGGGGTTGAGCTCTGGCTCTTTGGTCCCGCCTCTCAACCGTCAATCAACAGGTGTACAGGTTCCTGAGCCTATTGGGCTCTATCATATCTGCACTTGAAACTGTGTATGGAGTCAGCCTCCACCACATCGCTTCCTAATGCATTCCATTTGTCAACCACTCTGACACTAAAAAAGTTCTTTCTAATATCTCTGTGGCTCATTTGGGTACTCAGTTTCCACCTGTGTCCCCTAGTGCGTGTGCCCGTTGTGTTAAACAGCCTGTCTTTGTCAACCCTGTCGATTCCCTTGAGAATCTTGAATGTGGTGATCATGTCCCCCCTAACTCTTCTGTCTTCCAACGAAGTGAGGTTTAATTCCCGTAGTCTCTCCTCGTAGCTCATACCTCTCAGCTCGGGTACTAGTCTGGTGGCAAACCTTTGAACCATTTCCAGTTTAGTCATATCCTTGACTAGATATGGACTCCATGCTGGAGCCGCATACTCCAGCATGTGTGTGTGTGTGTGTGTGTACTCACCTAGTTGTACTCACCTAGTTGTGTTTGCGGGGGTTGAGCTCTGGCTCTTTGGTCCCGCCTCTCAACCGTCAATCAACAGGTGTACAGGTTCCTGAGCCTACTGGGCTCTGTCATATCTACACTTGAAACTGTGTATGGAGTGAGCCTCCACCACATCACCCCCTAATGCATTCCATTTGTCAACCACTCTGACACTAAAAAAGTTCTTTCTAATATCTCTGTGGCTCATTTGGGCACTCAGTTTCCACCTGTGTCCCCTTGTGCGTGTTCCCCTTGTGTTAAATAA